>NC_069506.1:276947902-276957902 GCF_027579735.1 Bombina bombina | reverse complement strand
GAGAACACTACGTAATCAAACTTATAGTGGCTTAATTTGCCGGTTTTAGTTATGAATATATACCATCAGATTTAGAGTGGCTAATTGTGTCCACTGTGATTCATGACTGAAGGGTATGAGATCTTCGACTGTACCTTTCCATATAATTATGATATCGTCTATGTATCTCTTGTATAGGACCAGGTCCGCGCTCGCTGGGTAAGAGTCCCAAAAGTCTTGCTCCCATTTACCCATGTAAAGATTTGTGTAGCTAGGGTGAGCTAGAACACCCTTATATTAGAGCGACAGATGCAGAGTTTCAAGTCCTGTGTGCTTGTAATCTCTTTCAATCTATGCACTTGTAATCTCTCTCAATTTGACTAAATTATTTTTCACTAAAGTCAATCCCAACATAGTGTGACCCCCCCTTTTTAGTGTAAGATCCCTAATCTTTTTCAGCATCATGAAACACCCACCTGGGCCATAGTCCCTCTGGTTTTTAGTAGGGTAGTGTAATGTTAGAGGTTGTAGTAGTAAGTAAAGCTGGTCTGTTGGGAAGGTCTAATGTGAGATGGGGTAGTGAGGCTTGTCTGTTGGATAGGTCTAATGTGAGATGGGGTAGTGAGGCTTGTCTGTTGGATAGGTCTAATGTGAGATGAGGTAGTAAGGCTTGTCTGTTGGGAAGGTCTAATGTGAGATGGGGTAGTGAGGCTGGTCTGTTTGGTAGGTCTAATGTGAGATGGGGTAGTGAGGCTAGTCTGTTGGGTAGGTCTAATGTGAGATGGGGTAGTGAGGTTGGTCTATTGAGTAGGTCTAATGTGAGATGGGGTAGTGAGGTTGGTCTGTTGGGTAGGTCTTATGTGATATGGAGTAGTGAGGCTTGTCTTTTGGGGTAGTAAGGCTAGTCTGTTGGGTAGGTCTATTGTGAGATGGGGTAGTAAGGCTGGTCTGTTGGGTAAGTCTAATGTGAGATGGAATAGTGAGACTGATCTTTTGGGAAGGTCTAATGTGAGATGGGGTAGTGAGGCTGGTCTGTTGGGTAGGTCTAATGTGAGATCGGGTAGTGAGGCTAGTCTGTTGGGTAGGTCTATTGTGAGATGGGGTAGTAAGGCTGGTCTGTTGGGAAGGTCTAATGTGAGATGGGGTAGTGAGGTTGGTCTGTTGAGTAGGTCCAATGTGAGATGGGGTAGTGAAGTTGGTCTGTTGGGTAGGTCTTATGTGAGATGGAGTAGTGAGGCTTGTCTTTTGGGGTAGTGAGGCTGGTCTGTTGGGAAGGTCTAATGTGAGATGGGGTAGTGAGGCTTGTCTGTTGGATAGGTCTAATGTGAGATGGGGTAGTGAGGCTTGTCTGTTGGATAGGTCTAATGTGAGATGAGGTAGTAAGGCTTGTCTGTTGGGAAGGTCTAATGTGAGATGGGGTAGTAAGGCTTGTCTGTTGGGAAGGTCTAATGTGAGATGGGGTAGTGAGGCTGGTCTGTTGGGTAGGTCTAATGTGAGATGGGGTAGTGAGGCTAGTCTGTTGGGTAGGTCTAATGTGAGATGGGGTAGTGAGGCTGGTCTGTTGGGTAGGTCTATTGTGAGATGGGGTAGTAAGGCTGGTCTGTTGGGAAGGTCTAATGTGAGATGGGGTAGTGAGGTTGGTCTATTGAGTAGGTCTAATGTGAGATGGGGTAGTGAAGTTGGTCTGTTGGGTAGGTCTTATGTGATATGGAGTAGTGAGGCTTGTCTTTTGGGGTAGTGAGGCTAGTCTGTTGGGTAGGTCTATTGTGAGATGGGGTAGTAAGGCTGGTCTGTTGGGTAAGTCTAATGTGAGATGGAATAGTGAGACTGATCTTTTGGGAAGGTCTAATGTGAGATGGGGTAGTGAGGCTGGTCTGTTGGGTAGGTCTAATGTGAGATCGGGTAGTGAGGCTAGTCTGTTGGGTAGGTCTATTGTGAGATGAGGTAGTAAGGCTGGTCTGTTGGGAAGGTCTAATGTGAGATGGGGTAGTGAAGTTGGTCTGTTGGGTAGGTCTTATGTGAGATGGAGTAGTGAGGCTTGTCTTTTGGGGTAGTGAGGCTGGTCTGTTGGGAAGGTCTAATGTGAGATGGGGTAGTGAGGCTGGTCTGTGGGGTACAATATAATGTAACATAGGGTTTTGAGGCTGGTCTGTGGGGTACAGTGTAATATGCAATAAGGTCATGAGGGTGGCCTGTGGGGTACAGTGTAATGTGCCATAAGGTTATGAGGTGGTCTGTAGGGTACAGTGTAATGTAACATAAGGTTATGAGGCTGGTCTGTGGGGTAGTGTAATGTGACATAAGGTTATGAGGCTGGTCTTTGTGGTAGGTGTAATTTAATCTTGTAGTATTATCAGCTGACAGATATTTGTTATACAACATCACCCAGTTTCTGGTTCTTATGGCCAACTGCATATGTTTTTGTTTTTTCTTCTTTAGACAAATGGTACCATGAACCTTGATAGTGATGAAGGTGAGGAACCTTCTCCAGAGGCCCTGGCACGTTACCTGTCCATGAGGAGGCACACTGTGGGAGTTCCAGATACCAAGTAAGTGTCTATGATGGTACTAATAAGGCATATAATGGCCTCTTTCTATAGTGTACATAACCTAAAGTGACTTGTTGACCCTCAGATGTTATCTCTTTGCTGTGTGTGCACAGGGGATAGTGATCAGTCTGTAGTGTGTGTGTGTACAGGGGATAGTGATCAGTCTGTAGTGTGTGTGTGCACAAGGGATAGTGATCAGTCTGTAGTGTGTGTGTGTACAGGGGATAGTGATCAGTCTGTAGTGTGTGTGCGCACAGGGGATAGTGATCAGTCTGTAGTGTGTGTGTACAGGGGATAGTGATCAGTCTGTAGTGTGTGTGCGCACAGGGGATAGTGATCAGTCTGTAGTGTGTGTGTACAGGGGATAGTGATCAGTCTGTAGTGTGTGTGTACAGGGGATAGTGATCAGTCTGTAGTGTGTGTGTACAGGGGATAGTGATCAGTCTGTAGTGTGTGTGTGCACAGGGGATAGTGATCAGTCTGTAGTGTGTGTGTGCACAGGGGATAGTGATCAGTCTGTAGTATGTGTGTGCACAGGGGATAGGGATCAGTCTGTAGTGTGTGTGTGCACAGGGGATAGGGATCAATCTGTAGTGTGTGTGTGCACAGGGGATAGGGATCAGTCTGTAGTGTGTGTGTGTACAGGGGATAGTGATCAGTCTGTAGTGTGTGTGTGTACAGGGGATAGTGATCAGTCTGTAGTGTGTGTGCGCACAGGGGATAGTGATCAGTCTGTAGTGTGTGTGTACAGGGGATAGTGATCAGTCTGTAGTGTGTGTGCGCACAGGGGATAGTGATCAGTCTGTAGTGTGTGTGTACAGGGGATAGTGATCAGTCTGTAGTGTGTGTGTACAGGGGATAGTGATCAGTCTGTAGTGTGTGTGTACAGGGGATAGTGATCAGTCTGTAGTGTGTGTGTGCACAGGGGATAGTGATCAGTCTGTAGTGTGTGTGTGCACAGGGGATAGTGATCAGTCTGTAGTATGTGTGTGCACAGGGGATAGGGATCAGTCTGTAGTGTGTGTGTGCACAGGGGATAGGGATCAATCTGTAGTGTGTGTGTGCACAGGGGATAGGGATCAGTCTGTAGTGTGTGTGTGCACAGGGGATAGGGATCAATCTGTAGTGTGTGTGTGCACAGGGGATAGGGATCAGTCTGTAGTGTGTGTGCACAGGGGATAGGGATCAGTCTGTAGTGTTTGTGTGCACAGGGAATAGGGATCAATCTGTAGTGTGTGTGTGCACAGGGGATAGGGATCAGTCTGTAGTGTGTGTGTGCACAGGGGATAGGGATCAGTCTGTAGTGTGTGTACAGCGGATAATGATCAGTCTGTAGTGTGTGTGCACAGGGGATAGTGATCAGTCTGTAGTGTGTGTGCACAGGGGATAGTGATCAGTCTGTAGTGTGTGTGTGTACAGGGGATAGTGATCAGTCTGTAGTGTGAGTGTGCACAGCGGATAATGATCAGTCTGTAGTGTGTGTGTGTGCACAGGGGATAGGGATCAGTCTGTAGTGTGTGTGTACAGGGGATAGGGATCAGTCTGTAGTGTGTGTGTACAGGGGATAGTGATCAGTCTGTAGTGTGTGTGTGTACAGGGGATAGTGATCAATCTGTAGTGTGTGTGTGCACAGGGGATAGGGATCATTCTGTAGTGTGTGTGTGCACAGCGGATAATGATCAGTCTGTAGTGTGTGTGTGTGCACAGGGGATAGGGATCAGTCTGTATTGTGTGTGTGCACATCGGATAGGGATCAGTCTGTTGTGTGTGTGTGCACAGGGGATAGGGATCAGTCTGTAGTTTGTGTGTGCACAGGGGATAGGGATCAGTCTGTAGTGTGTGTGTGTACAGGGGATAGTGATCAGTCTGTAGTGTGTGTGTGCACAGGGGATAGTGATCAGTCTGTAGTGTGTGTGTGCACAGGGGATAGTGATTAGTCTGTAGTGTGTGTGTGTGCACAGGGGATAGTGATTAGTCTGTAGTGTGTGTGTGTGTGTGCACATGGGATAGGGATCAGTCTGTAGTGTGTGTGTGTGCACATGGGATAGGGATCAGTCTGTAGTGTGTTTGTGCACAGGGGATAGTGATCGGTCTGTAGTGTGTGTGTGCACATGGGATAGTGATCGGTCTGTAGTGTGTGTGTGTCCACAGGGGATAGCGATCAGTCTGTAGTGTGTCCGTGTCCACAGGGGATAGTGATCAGTCTGTAGTGTGTGTGTGTCCACAGGGGATAGTGATCAGTCTGTAGTGTGTGTGTGCACAGGGGATAGTGATCAGTCTGTAGTGTGTGTGCACAGGGGATAGTGATCAGTCTGTAGTGTGTGTGCACAGGGGATTGTGATCAGTCTGTAGTGTGTGTGTGCACAGGGGATAGGGATCAATCTGTAGTGTGTGTGTGCACAAGGGATAGGGATCAATCTGTAGTTTGGGTGTGCACAAGGGATAGGGATCAATCTGTAGTTTGGGTGCACAGGGGATAGTGATCAGTCTGTAGTGTGTGTGTGCACAGGGGATAGGGATCAATCTGTAGTGTGTGTGCACAGGGGTTAGGGATCAATCTGTAGTGTGTGTGCACAGGGGATAGTGATCAGTCTGTAGTGTGTGTGCACAGGGGATAGTGATCGGTCTGTAGTGTGTGTGTGTCCACAGGGGATAGCGATCAGTCTGTAGTGTGTCCGTGTCCACAGGGGATAGTGATCAGTCTGTAGTGTGTGTGTGTCCACAGGGGATAGTGATCAGTCTGTAGTGTGTGTGTGCACAGGGGATAGTGATCAGTCTGTAGTGTGTGTGCACAGGGGATAGTGATCAGTCTGTAGTGTGTGTGCACAGGGGATTGTGATCAGTCTGTAGTGTGTGTGTGCACAGGGGATAGGGATCAATCTGTAGTGTGTGTGTGCACAAGGGATAGGGATCAATCTGTAGTTTGGGTGTGCACAAGGGATAGGGATCAATCTGTAGTTTGGGTGCACAGGGGATAGTGATCAGTCTGTAGTGTGTGTGTGCACAGGGGATAGGGATCAATCTGTAGTGTGTGTGCACAGGGGTTAGGGATCAATCTGTAGTGTGTGTGCACAGGGGATAGTGATCAGTCTGTAGTGTGTGTGCACAGGGGATTGTGATCAGTCTGTAGTGTGTGTGTGCACAGGGGATAGGGATCAATCTGTAGTGTGTGTGTGCACAAGGGATAGGGATCAATCTGTAGTTTGGGTGTGCACAAGGGATAGGGATCAATCTGTAGTTTGGGTGCACAGGGGATAGTGATCAGTCTGTAGTGTGTGTGTGCACAGGGGATAGGGATCAATCTGTAGTGTGTGTGCACAGGGGTTAGGGATCAATCTGTAGTGTGTGTGCACAGGGGATTGTGATCAGTCTGTAGTGTGTGTGTGTGTGTACAGGGGATAGTGATCAGTCTGTAGGGTGTGTGTGCACAGGGGATAGTGATCAGTCTGTAGTGTGTGTGTGCACAGGGGATAGGGATCAGTCTGTAGTGTGTGTGCACAGGGGATAGTGATCAGTCTGTAGTGTGTGTGTGTGTGCACAGGGGATAGTGATCAGTCTGTAGTGTATGTGTGCACAGGGAATAGTGATCAGTCTGTAGTGTGTGTGTGTGCACAGGGAATAGTGATCAGTCTGTAGTGTGTGTGTGCACAGGGAATACTGATCAGTCTGTAGTGTGTGTGTGCACAGGGGATAGTGATCAGTCTGTAGTGTGTGTGTGTGCACAGGGAATAGTGATCAGTCTGTAGTGTGTGTGTGCACAGGGAATAGTGATCAGTCTGTAGTGTATGTGTGCACAGGGAATAGTGATCAGTCTGTAGTGTGTGTGTGTGCACAGGGAATAGTGATCAGTCTGTAGTGTGTGTGTGCACAGGGAATACTGATCAGTCTGTAGTGTGTGTGTGCACAGGGAATACTGATCAGTCTGTAGTGTGTGTGTGCACAGGGGATAGTGATCAGTCTATAGTGTGTGTGTGCACAGGGAATAGTGATCAGTCTGTAGTGTGTGTGCGCACAGGGGATAGGGATCAGTCAGTAGTGTGTGTGTGCACAGGGGATAGGGATCAGTCTGTAGTGTGTGTGTGCACAGGGGATAGTGATCAGTCTGTAGTGTGTGTGCACAGTGGATAGGGATCAGTCTGTAGTGTGTGTGCACAGGGGATAGGGATCAGTCTGTAGTGTGTGTGTGCACAGGGGATAGTGATCAGTCTGTAGTGTGTGTGCACAGGGGATAGGAATCAATCTGTAGTGTGTGTGCACAAGGGATAGTGATCAGTCTGTAGTGTGTGTGCACAGGGGATAGTGATCAGTCTGTAGTGTGTGTGTGTGTGCACAGGGGATAGGGATCAGTCTGTAGTGTGTGTGTGCACAGGGAATAGTGATCAGTCTGTAGTGTGTGTGTGCACAGGGGATAGTGATCAGTCTGTAGTGTGTGTGTGTGTGTGCACAGGGGATAGTGATCAGTCTGTAGTGTATGTGTGCACAGGGAATAGTGATCAGTCTGTAGTGTGTGTGTGTGCACAGGGAATAGTGATCAGTCTGTAGTGTGTGTGTGTGCACAGGGAATAGTGATCAGTCTGTAGTGTGTGTGTGTGCACAGGGAATAGTGATCAGTCTGTAGTGTGTGTGTGTGCACAGGGGATAGTGATCAGTCTGTAGTGTGTGTGTGCACAGGGAATAGTGATCAGTCTGTAGTGTGTGTGTGCACAGGGAATAGTGATCAGTCTGTAGTGTATGTGTGCACAGGGAATAGTGATCAGTCTGTAGTGTGTGTGTGTGCACAGGGAATAGTGATCAGTCTGTAGTGTGTGTGTGCACAGGGAATACTGATCAGTCTGTAGTGTGTGTGTGCACAGGGAATACTGATCAGTCTGTAGTGTGTGTGTGCACAGGGGATAGTGATCAGTCTATAGTGTGTGTGTGCACAGGGAATAGTGATCAGTCTGTAGTGTGTGTGCGCACAGGGGATAGGGATCAGTCAGTAGTGTGTGTGTGCACAGGGGATAGGGATCAGTCTGTAGTGTGTGTGTGCACAGGGGATAGTGATCAGTCTGTAGTGTGTGTGCACAGTGGATAGGGATCAGTCTGTAGTGTGTGTGCACAGGGGATAGGGATCAGTCTGTAGTGTGTGTGTGCACAGGGGATAGTGATCAGTATGTAGTGTGTGTGCACAGGGGATAGGAATCAATCTGTAGTGTGTGTGCACAAGGGATAGTGATCAGTCTGTAGTGTGTGTGTGTGTGCACAGGGGATAGGGATCAGTCTGTAGTGTGTGTGTGCACAGGGAATAGTGATCAGTCTGTAGTGTGTGTGTGCACAGGGGATAGTGATCAGTCTGTAGTGTGTGTGTGTGCACAGGGGATAGTGATCAGTCTGTAGTGTATGTGTGCACAGGGAATAGTGATCAGTCTGTAGTGTGTGTGTGTGCACAGGGAATAGTGATCAGTCTGTAGTGTGTGTGTGTGCACAGGGAATACTGATCAGTCTGTAGTGTGTGTGTGCACAGGGGATAGTGATCAGTCTGTAGTGTGTGTGTGCACAGGGAATAGTGATCAGTCTGTAGTGTGTGTGTGCACAGGGAATAGTGATCAGTCTGTAGTGTATGTGTGCACAGGGAATAGTGATCAGTCTGTAGTGTGTGTGTGTGATCAGTCTGTAGTGTGTGTGTGCACAGGGAATACTGATCAGTCTGTAGTGTGTGTGTGCACAGGGAATACTGATCAGTCTGTAGTGTGTGTGTGCACAGGGGATAGTGATCAGTCTATAGTGTGTGTGTGCACAGGGAATAGTGATCAGTCTGTAGTGTGTGTGTGCACAGGGGATAGGGATCAGTCTGTAGTGTGTGTGTGTGATCAGTCTGTAGTGTGTGTGTGCACAGGGAATACTGATCAGTCTGTAGTGTGTGTGTGCACAGGGGATAGTGATCAGTCTGTAGTGTGTGTGCACAGTGGATAGGGATCAGTCTGTAGTGTGTGTGTGCACAGGGGATATGGATCATTCTGTAGTGTGTGTGTGCACAGGGGATATGGATCAGTCTGTAGTGTGTGTGTGTGCACAGGGGATAGTGATCAGTCTGTAGTGTGTGTGCACAGGGGATAGGAATCAATCTGTAGTGTGTGTGCACAAGGGATAGTGATCAGTCTGTAGTGTGTGTGTGTGCACAGGGGATAGGGATCAGTCTGTAGTGTGTGTGTGCACAGGGAATAGTGATCAGTCTGTAGTGTGTGTGTGCACAGGGGATAGTGATCAGACTGTAGTGTGTGTGTACAGGGGATAGTGATCAGTCTGTAGTGTGTGTGTGCACAGGGGATAGTGATCAGTCTGTAGTGTGTGTGTGCACAGGGGATAGTGATCAGTCTGTAGTGTGTGTGTGCACAGGGGATAGTGATCAGTCTGTAGTGTGTGTGTGCACAGGGGATAGTGATCAGTCTGTAGTGTGTGTGTGTGTACAGGGGATAGTGATCAGTCTGTAGTGTGTGTGTACAGGGGATAGTGATCAGTCTGTAGTGTGTGTGTGTATAGGGGATAGTGATCAGTCTGTAGTGTGTGTGTGCACAGGGGGTAGTGATCAGTCTGTAGTGTGTGTGTACAGGGGATAGTGATCAGTCTGTAGTGTGTGTGCACAGGGGATAGGGATCAGTCTATAGTGTGTGTGTGCACAGGGGATAGTGAGCAGTGTGTAGTGTGTGTGTGTGCACAGGGGATAGTGATCAGTCTGTAGTGTGTGTGTGCACAGGGGATAGTGATCAGTCTGTAGTGTGTGTGTGTGCACAGGGGATAGTGATCAGTCTGTAGTGTGTGTGTACAGGGGATAGTGATCAGTCTGTAGTGTGTGTGTGTAAAGGGGATAGTGATCAGTGCGTAGTGTGTGTGTGCACAGGGGATAGTGATCAGTCTGTAGTGTGTGTGTGTGCACAGGGAATAGTGATCAGTCTGTAGTGTGTGTGTGTGCACAGGGAATACTGATCAGTCTGTAGTGTGTGTGTGCACAGGGAATACTGATCAGTCTGTAGTGTGTGTGTGCACAGGGAATACTGATCAGTCTGTAGTGTGTGTGTGCACAGGGGATAGTGATCAGTCTGTAGTGTGTGTGTGTGCACAGGGAATAGGGATCAGTCTGTAGTGTGTGTGCGCACAGGGGATAGGGATCAGTCAGTAGTGTGTGTGTGCACAGGGGATAGGGATCAGTCTGTAGTGTGTGTGCACAGGGGATAGTGATCAGTCTGTAGTGTGTGTGCACAGTGGATAGGGATCAGTCTGTAGTGTGTGTGCACAGGGGATAGGGATCAGTCTGTAGTGTGTGTGTGCACAGGGGATAGTGATCAGTCTGTAGTGTGTGTGCACAGGGGATAGGAATCAATCTGTAGTGTGTGTGCACAAGGGATAGTGATCAGTCTGTAGTGTGTGTGCACAGGGGATAGTGATCAGTCTGTAGTGTGTGTGTGCACAGGGGATAGGGATCAGTCTGTAGTGTG
>NC_069506.1:276932902-276942902 GCF_027579735.1 Bombina bombina | reverse complement strand
TAGTCTGTACAAACATGTCTGAAACAGAGGATACTTGTTCATTATGTTTAAAAGCCATGGTGGAGCCCCATAGGAGAATGTGTACTAAATGTATTGATTTCACCTTAAACAGTAAAGATCAGTCTTTATCTATAAAAGAATTGTCACCAGAGGGGTCTGTCGAGGGGGAAGTTATGCCGACTAACTCTCCCCACGTGTCGGACCCTTCGCCTCCCGCTCAAGGGACGCACGCTAATATGGCGCCAAGTACATCAGGGACGCCCATAGCGATTACTTTGCAGGACATGGCTGCAATCATGAATTATACCCTGTCAGATGTATTATCCAGATTGCCTGAATTGAGAAGCGCGATAGCTCTGGGGTTAGACAAGATACAGAGCGCGTAGATGCTGTAGAGCCATGTCTGATACTGCGTCACAATATGCAGAACCTGAGGACGGAGAGCTTCAGTCTGTGGGTGACGTCTCTGATTCGGGGAGACCTGATTCAGAGATTTCTAATTCTAAATTTAAGCTTGAGAACCTCCGTGTATTGCTTGGGGAGGTATTAGCTGCTCTGAATGACTGTGACACAATTGCAGTGCCAGAGAAATTGTGTAGGCTGGATAAATACTATGCAGTGCCGGTGAGTACTGATGTTTTTCCAATACCTAAAAGGCTTACAGAAATTATTAGTAAGGAATGGGATAGGCCCGGTGTGTCCTTTTCCCACCTCCTATATTTAGAAAAATGTTTCCAAAAGATGCCACTACACGGGACTTATGGCAGACTGTCCCTAAGGTGGAGGGAGCAGTTTCTACCTTAGCAAAGCGTACCACTATCCCGGGTGAGGACAGTTGTGCTTTTTCAGATCCAATGGATAAAAAATTGGAGGGTTACCTTAAGAAAATGTTTATTCAACAAGGTTTTATTTTACAGCCACTTGCATGCATTGCGCCTGTCACTGCTGCGGCGGCATTCTGGTTTGAGGCCCTGGAAGAGGCCATCCATACAGCTCCGTTGACTGAAATTGTTGACAAGCTTAGAACTCTTAAGCTAGCTAACTAATTTCTCCAACATTGGTGTGTCCGGTCCACGGCGTCATCCTTACTTGTGGGATATTCTCTTCCCCAACAGGAAATGGCGAAGAGTCCCAGCAAAGCTGGTCACATGATCCCTCCTAGGCTCCGCCCACCCCAGTCATTCTCTTTGCCGTTGCACAGGCAACATCTCCACGGAGATGGTTAAGAGTTTTTTGGTGTTTAAATGTAGTTTTTATTCTTCTATCAAGTGTTTGTTATTTTAAAATAGTGCTGGTATGTACTATTTACTCTGAAACAGAAAAGGATGAAGATTTCTGTTTGTAAGAGGAAGATGATTTTAGCAGACAGTAACTAAAATCGATTGCTGTTTCCACACAGGACTGTTGAGATGAAGTAACTTCAGTTGGGGGAAACAGTTAGCAGACCTTTCTGCTTAAGGTATGACTAGCCATATTTCTAACAAGACCATGTAATGCTGGAAGGCTGTCATTTCCCCTCATGGGGACCGGTAAGCCATTTTCTTAGTCAAATAGAAAAGAATAAAGGGCTTAAAAAAGGGCTTAAAAACTGGTAGACATTTTTATGGGCTAAAACGATTGCTTTATTGGGGCATATTATGCAGATTGTAGCTTATAATTGGCATTATAATCTTGGGGAACGTTTAAAAAACGGCAGGCACTGTGTTAGTCACCTTTTTTAGTCTGGGGGCCTTTCTAGTTATAGACTCAGCCTCATTTTCGCGCCATTACTGCGCAGTTGTTTTTGGAGAGCAAGGCATGCAGATGCATGTGTGAGGATCTAAGAATCACTAAAAAAGCTTCTAGAAGGCGTCATTTGGTATCGTATTCCCCTCTGGGCTTGGTTGGGTCTCAGCAAAGCACATAGCTGGGACTGTATAGGGGTTAAATTTAAAAACGGCTCTGGTTCCGTTAATTTAAGGGTTAAAGCTCTGAAATTTGGTGTGCAATACTTTTAATGCTTTAAGACACTGTGGTGAAATTTTGGTGAATTTTGAACAATTCCTTCATACTTTTTCACATATTCAGTAATAAAGTGTTTTCAGTTTGAAATTTAAAGTGACAGTAACGGTTTTATTTTAAAACGTTTTTTGTGCTTTGTTGACAAGTTTAAGCCTGTTTAACATGTCTGTACCATCAGATAAGCTATGTTCTATATGTATGAAAGCCAATGTGTCTCCCCATTTAAATTTATGTGATAATTGTGCCATAGTGTCCAAACAAAGTAAGGACAGTAATGCCACAGATAATGATATTGCCAAAGATGATTCCTCAAATGAGGGGAGTAAACATGATACTACATCATCCCCTACTGTGTCTACACCAGTTATGCCCACACAGGAGGCCCCTAGTACATCTAGTGCGCCAATACTTATTACCATGCAACAATTAACGGCTGTAATGGATAACTCCATAGCAAATCTTTTATCCAAAATGCCTACTTATCAGAGAAAGCGCGATTGCTCTGTTTTAAACACTGAAGAGCAAGAGGACGCTGATGATAACTGTTCTGACATACCCTCACACCAATCTCAAGGGGCCATGAGGGAGGTTTTGTCTGATGGAGAAATCTCAGATTCAGGAAAAATTTCTCATCAAGCTGAACCTGATGTTGTGACATTTAAATTTAAATTAGAACATCTCCGCGCACTGCTTAAGGAGGTGTTATCTACTCTGGATGATTGTGACAATTTGGTCATTCCAGAGAAATTATGTAAGATGGACAAGTTCCTAGAGGTTCCGGTGCCCCCCGACGCTTTTCCTATACCCAAGCGGGTGGCGGACATAGTAAATAAAGAGTGGGAAAGGCCCGGCATACCTTTTGTTCCCCCCCCTATATTTAAGAAATTATTTCCTATAGTCGACCACAGAAAGGACTTATGGCAGACAGTCCCCAAGGTCGAGGGGGCGGTTTCTACTCTAAACAAACGCACTACTATTCCTATCGAAGATAGTTGTGCTTTCAAAGATCCTATGGATAAGAAATTAGAGGGTTTGCTTAAAAAGATTTTTGTACAGCAAGGTTACCTTCTACAACCAATTTCATGCATTGTTCCTGTCACTACGGCAGCGTGTTTCTGGTTCGAGGAACTAGAAAAGTCGCTCAGTAAAGAATCTTCGTATGAGGAGGTTATGGACAGAGTTCAAGCACTTAAATTGGCTAACTCTTTTGCAATTAGCTAGATTAGCGGCGAAAAATTCAGGGTTTGCTATCGTGGCGCGCAGAGCGCTTTGGCTAAAGTCTTGGTCAGCGGATGTGTCTTCCAAGACAAAATTGCTTAACATTCCTTTCAAAGGTAAAACATTATTTGGACCTGATTTGAAAGAGATTATTTCAGACATCACTGGGGGAAAGGGCCACGCCCTCCCACAGGATAGGTCTTTTAAGGCTAAAAATAAGCCTAATTTTCGTCCCTTTCGCAGAAACGGACCAGCCTCTAATTCTGTATCCTCTAAGCAAGAGGGTAATACTTCACAACCCAAACCAGCCTGGAAACCAATGCAAGGCTGGAACAAGGGTAAGCAGGCCAAGAAGCCTACCACTGCTACCAAAACAGCATGAAGGGATAGCCCCCGATCCGGGACCGGATCTAGTGGGGGGCAGACTTTCTCTCTTTGCTCAGGCTTGGGCAAGAGATGTTCAGGATCCTTGGGCGCTAGAAATAGTTTCTCAAGGTTATCTCCTGGAATTCAAGGAACTACCCCCAAGGGGAAGGTTCCACAGGTCTCAATTATCTTCAAACCAAATAAAGAGACAGGCATTCTTACATTGTGTAGAAGACCTGTTAAAGATGGGAGTGATACATCCAGTTCCAATAAGAGAACAAGGAATGGGATTTTATTCCAATCTGTTCATAGTTCCCAAAAAAGAGGGAACATTCAGACCAATTTTGGATCTAAAGATCCTAAACAAATTTCTCAGGGTACCATCGTTCAAAATGGAAACTATTCGAACGATCCTACCTACTATCCAGGAAAATCAATTTATGACTACCGTGGATTTAAAGGATGCGTACCTACATATTCCTATCCACAAGGAACATCATCAGTTCCTAAGGTTCGCTTTTCTGGACAAGCATTACCAGTTTGTGGCACTTCCATTCGGATTAGCCACTGCTCCAAGGATTTTCACAAAGGTACTAGGGTCCCTTCTAGCGGTTCTAAGACCAAGGGGCATTGCAGTAGTACCTTATTTGGACGACATCCTGATTCAAGCGTCGTCCCTGTCAAAAGCAAAGGCTCATACGGACATCGTCCTAGCCTTTCTCAGATCTCACGGATGGAAGGTGAACAAAGAAAAAAGTTCTCTGTCCCCGTCAACAAGAGTTCCCTTCTTGGGAACAATAATAGATTCCTTAGAAATGAGGATTTTTCTGACAGAGGTCAGAAAATCAAACCTTCTAAGCTCTTGTCAAGTACTTCATTCTGTTCCTCGTCCTTCCATAGCGCAGTGCATGGAAGTAATAGGATTGATGGTTGCAACAATGGACATAGTTCCTTTTGCACGAATTCATCTAAGACCATTACAACTGTGCATGCTCAGACAGTGGAATGGGGATTATACAGACTTGTCTCCGACGATTCAAGTAGATCAAAAGACCAGAGATTCACTCCGTTGGTGGCTGACCCTGGACAATCTGTCACAGGGAATGAGCTTCCGCAGACCAGAGTGGGTCATTGTCACGACCGACGCCAGCCTAGTGGGCTGGGGCGCGGTCTGGGAATCCCTGAAAGCTCAGGGTCTATGGTCTCGGGAAGAGTTTCTTCTCCCGATAAACATTCTGGAACTGAGAGCGATATTCAATGCTCTCAGAGCTTGGCCTCAACTAGCAAAGGCCAAATTCATAAGGTTTCAGTCAGACAACATGACGACCGTTGCATATGTCAATCATCAGGGGGGAACAAGGAGTTCCCTGGCGATGAAAGAAGTGACCAAGATAATTCAATGGGCGGAGGATCACTCCTGCCACTTGTCTGCGATGCACATCCCAGGAGTGGAAAATTGGGAAGCGTCAGACATTCCATCCGGGGGAGTGGGAACTCCATCCGGAAATCTTTGCCCAAATAACTCAATTATGGGGCATTCCAGACATGGATCTGATGGCGTCTCGTCAGAACTTCAAGGTTCCTTGCTACGGGTCCAGATCCAGGGATCCCAAGGCGACTCTAGTAGATGCACTAGTAGCACCTTGGACCTTCAACCTAGCTTATGTATTCCCACCGTTTCCTCTCATCCCCAGGCTGGTAGCCAGGATCAATCAGGAGAGGGCCTCGGTGATCTTGATAGCTCCTGCGTGGCCATGCAGGACTTGGTATGCAGACCTGGTGAATATGTCATCGGCTCCACCATGGAAGCTACCTTTGAGACAGGACCTTCTTGTTCAGGGTCCATTCGAACATCCGAATCTGGTTTCCCTCCAACTGACGGCTTGGAGATTGAACGCTTGATTTTATCAAAGCGTGGGTTTTCAGATTCTGTAATAGATACTCTGATTCAGGCTAGAAAGCCTGTAACTAGAAAAATTTACCATAAAATATGGAAAAAATATATCTGTTGGTGTGAATCTAAAGGATTCCCATGGAACAAGATAAAAATTCCTAAGATTCTATCCTTTCTACAAGAAGGTTTGGAGAAAGGATTATCTGCAAGTTCTCTAAAGGGACAGATATCTGCTTTATCTGTTTTACTTCACAAAAGACTGGCAGCCGTGCCAGATGTTCAAGCATTTGTTCAGGCTCTGGTTAGGATCAAGCCTGTTTACAGACCTTTGACTCCTCCCTGGAGTCTAAATCTAGTTCTTTCAGTTCTTCAAGGGGTTCCGTTTGAACCTTTACATTCCATAGATATTAAGTTACTATCTTGGAAAGTTTTGTTTTTAGTTGCAATTTCTTCTGCTAGAAGAGTTTCAGAGTTATCTGCTCTGCAGTGTTCTCCGCCCTATCTGGTGTTCCATGCAGATAAGGTTGTTTTGCGTACTAAGCCTGGTTTTCTTCCGAAAGTTGTTTCCAACAAAAAGATTAACCAGGAGATAGTTGTACCTTCTTTGTGTCCGAATCCAGTTTCAAAGAAGGAACGTTTGTTACACAATTTGGACGTAGTCCGTGCTCTAAAATTCTATTTAGAGGCTACTAAAGATTTCAGACAAAGATCTTCCTTGTTTGTTGTTTATTCTGGTAAAGGAGAGGTCAAAAAGCGACTTCTACCTCTCTTTCCTTTTGGCTTAAAAGCATTATCCGATTGGCTTATGAGACTGCCGGACGGCAGCCTCCTGAAAGAATCACAGCTCACTCCACTAGGGCTGTGGCTTCCACATGGGCCTTCAAGAACGAGGCTTCTGTTGACCAGATATGTAAGGCAGCGACTTGGTCTTCACTGCACACTTTTGCCAAATTTTACAAATTTGATACTTTTGCTTCTTCGGAGGCTATTTTTGGGAGAAAGGTTTTGCAAGCCGTGGTGCCTTCCATTTAGGTGACCTGATTTGCTCCCTCCCTTCATCCGTGTCCTAAAGCTTTGGTATTGGTTCCCACAAGTAAGGATGACGCCGTGGACCGGACACACCAATGTTGGAGAAAACAGAATTTATGCTTACCTGATAAATTACTTTCTCCAACGGTGTGTCCGGTCCACGGCCCGCCCTGGTTTTTTAATCAGGTCTGATGAATTATTTTCTCTAACTACAGTCACCACGGTATCATATGGTTTCTCCTATATATATTTCCTCCTGTCTGTCGGTCGAATGACTGGGGTGGGCGGAGCCTAGGAGGGATCATGTGACCAGCTTTGCTGGGACTCTTTGCCATTTCCTGTTGGGGAAGAGAATATCCCACAAGTAAGGATGACGCCGTGGACCGGACACACCGTTGGAGAAAGTAATTTATCAGGTAAGCATAAATTCTGTTTTTTTTCTGATGCCATTGTTCATTTGACTAAACTAACGGCTAAGAATTCAGAATTCGCCATCCAGGCGCGACGGGCGCTATGGCTCAAATCCTGGTCAGCTGATGTGACTTCAAAGTCTAAATTACTCAACATTCCTTTCAAGGGGCAGACCTTTTTCGGGCCTGGTTTGAAAGAAATTATTGCTGACATTACTGGAGGTAAGGGTCATACCCTTCCGCAGGACAGTCTAATTTTCGTACCTTTCGAAATTCCAAGGCAGGTGCAGCATCAACTTCCTCCGCTTCAAGACAAGAGGAACTTTTGCTCAATCTAAGCAGGCCTGGAAACCTAACCAGTCCGAGAACAAAGGCAAGCAGGCCAGAAGTGTTAGGAGAGAAGTTCGGCGTGCGGCTGCACTAATCCGGAACCGGAACTGCGGGTGGACCACAAGGTCACGTGGTCCTCCAATAATGAATCAGCTAGTCCGGAGTGCCGTAGCCAGGGAGATCAGGCCCAAGGTATGTAATCCAAAGAGAAAAAATGGCAGGCACTACTCAGGGGTGAAATTCAAAAAGCGGTTTATTAATTTAAGCCACACATAAACAAGAACAGGCTTAAAATAAATCCAGCAACATACAGACAGAAGGGTAGACACAGAGGGACTGACTGCCTGACGCGTTTCGCGCCCCCTTGTGGCGCTTAATCATAGGCTGAGTTGGTAACAGCAAGACACCCCTTATATACACACAAAGGAATTAACCCTGCCCCCACCAACAATAAGTTTTAAAACATACTGATATATTCTATAGTGTATTTAAAGCTGAGGCAATGGAGTTATAGGAGAAAAAAAACATAGTATACCACTTTACAAAATTATTTTAAATCTATTACTAATATAAAGAAATAGATAAATACTCCAATCAGGCTCACAAAAAAACAGAAAAGCGCAAGAAATGAGTACAAGTAAGGCACTAAGAAAGAAGAGGTGAAAAAATTGCAAGACTAAATGAGTAAGATAATATCCAGGATTTTTTCAACCTAGTCAAAGAAGCTAAAACTCCTATATTTAAACACATATACTAAATAAACAGGAAAATACTAATTAAATAAATAAATATTTCAAATGGTCTTCCTATTCATATAAAAAAAAAAAAAAAAAAAAAAATATATTGAATATATATGTGATACACAAATTAAATTAAAAGAATCCGTGTATCAATGTATATGTGTAAATGGAGTATATTGATAGAACCTAAATGTCAATAAAGAAATTGATGTCACATTCCTTATTCATGCCATTGGGTATCCTAGTGTGTAATTTTAGGATCCAGTAAAGTTCTTTTCTATCTAGGATATGATTTTTGTTGCCACCCCTAATGGGAAGAGTGGCTCTATCAATTACTTGTATTGACATATCTGCAATATGACTAAAGTGATGATAATTAAAATGGTTAGCTACTGCGGAGTCTACAAAATAATTTTTGACATCCCTAATGTGTTCACCATGTCTTGTTCTTATCTCACGTGACGTTTTCCCTACATATTGGCTTTTACATAGGTTGCAGGTAAGTAGGTAGACCACGTAAGAGGTTCTACAGTTAGCATAAAAATCTATTTGGTAAGTTTTATTGTCATAAGAAGAGCTAAAACTATTACCTACTATTATATTCATGCAAGTCGTGCATTGTCTACCACCACATTTAAAATTACCCTTCTTTGAAAGCCAGCAAGTGGGATTACGGTGGTTTTTGGTTGTAACCATACTAGGAGATAGAAATCTAGATAGAGTTTTAGGTTTTCTTGAGACAAAACGGCAATTGCCAATCAGGGGTTTTAGAATTGGATCACCCATTAATAAATGGAGATGTTTTTTAAGGCCTGCTTTTTAAGGCCAGAAGGCCTGCTGCTGCCTCTAAGACAGCATAAAGGAACGGCCCCCTATCCGGCGACGTATCTAGTAGGGGGCAGACTTTTTCTCTGCGCCCAGGCATGGGCAAGAGATGTTAAGGATCCCTGGGCGTTGGAGATCATATCTCAGGGATATCTTCTGGACTTCAAAGCTTCCCCTCCGCAAGGGAGATTTCATCTTTCAAGGTTATCTGCAAATCAGATAAAGAAAGAGGCATTCCTACGCTGTATGCAAGACCTCCTAGTAATGGGAGTGATCCATCCAGTTCCGCGGACGGAACAAGGACAGGGTTTTTATTGAAATCTGTTTGTGGTTCCCAAAAAAGAGGGAACCTTCAGACCAATTTTGGATCTAAAGATCTTAAACAAATTCCTCAGAGTTCCATCTTTCAAAATGGAAACTATTCGGACCATCCTACCCATGATCCAAGAGGGTCAGTACATGACCACAGTGGACTTAAAGGATGCCTACCTTCACATACCGATTCACAAAGATCATCATCGGTTCCTAAGGTTTGCCTTTCTAGACAGGCATTACCAATTGTAGCTCTTCCCTTCGGGTTGGCTATAGCCCCGAGAATCTTTACGAAGGTTCTGGGCTCACTTCTGGCGGTTCTAAGACTGCGAGGCATAGCGGTGACTCCGTATCTAGACGACATCCTGATACAGGCGTCAAGCCTTCAAATTGCCAATTCTCATTCAGAGATAGTTCTGACATTTCTGAGATCGCACGGGTGGAAAGTGAACGAGGAAAAGAGTTCTCTATCCCCACTCACAAGAGTCTCCTTCTTAGGGACTCTTATAGATTCTGTAGAGATGAAAATTTACCTGACGGTGTCCAGGTTATCAAGGCTTCTAAATGCTTGCCGTATTCTTCATTCCATTCCGCGCCCTTTTGTGGCTCAGTGTATGGAGGTTATCGGCTTAATGGTAGCGGTAATGGACATAGTGCCATTTGCACGCCTACATCTCTGACCGCTGCATTTATGCATGCTAAGTCAGTGGAATGGGGATTACACAGATTTGTCCCCTCTGCTAAATCTGGATCTAGAGACCAGATATTCTCTTCTCTGGTGGTTGTCTCGGGTCCACTTGTCCAAGGGTATGACCTTTCGCAGGTCAGATTGGAAGATGCCAGCCTTCTAGGTTGGGGTGCAGTCTGGAACTCCC